>NC_056749.1:604999931-605037431 GCF_019279795.1 Protopterus annectens | reverse complement strand
TTCTTCAGGCTTTGAATTTGCCAGAGAAAATTGCTACTGATTTTAATAGAAATACTTCCTAAACTGAATCTGTGGAAATTCCCTTACATTCTCCAACATTTATTTTTAAATCTCCACGTATACATTACTATATCAGTACAGTGGTCTAACATTTAGCGTCGTTCTGCATTATTATGCATGTGGCAGACTGCTGATGCAGTGTTCTAACTTTGTACCAAAGCACTAATATGTCTACTTATGGAACAATAAGTCTGAGAAGGCAGTGAAAGAAGTGATAGATGAAACAAGCAGGTCTTAGATGCACAGTTAGTAACATATCCTTAAATACAGTACAGCTAGCTAGTTAAAAATAGCTATAGATATTGCAATAGAAATTGGGATCAATTGTTTGGAAAAAAGAATTAGTCATTCCCCGTATCAGTGTGTAACATATAAGAAACCTAAGCAGTGCAACTGAAAGTGCATCACTGCATTTATGTAATGACTCATATTTTTCATCAATGCACCTACACGTGTATTTATCAGTATCATTTAATTTGTGTGAGTTTGCAGAGGAGCTTCTACAGAAAGTGACACAGAGTTTAAAGTAGCAAGCTGCAAATGAATTTGACCATTGCATAATTCAGACCTTGGTTTATGTGCCATAACATAACCATATTATCTTGTGTACAATTATGGAACTATGTCAACCTCCCTAGTGTGTCTGGGATAATCCCTAAAAGTAAGAACTCACAATTAGAAGGACTTGCATAGATGGAATACATCTAAGTTGGGAAGATGCACAGCCAAAACTAGCCTTTAAAGTGAGAAACGATGGCACATTCCATCAATGAATACTCCTTAAATCCCTGAAAAATACTGATGGCTCATCTTTCTGTGCAAGACATAAATGGTAATCAAATAAATAAAACTATATATTAAATAACTGCATTTATGCTTCAGTGTATTTGCATCTCTTTGTGGCTATATATGTACTCTTGTATCAACAGATAAACATACTATACTTTTGGCTACTTCAGTGGCAGTTTCCTGTTACTTACTGCAATGTTACCAAGCACTATTACTACTCACCATATGATTCATACCCATCCATGGATTTTATAGACAACAGTATGTGCTGATCTTGTAGATACTCCATGTCAGACACGATAGGTATCAGCTGAAACATAAAAGGCATACAATTGAGAGTGCAGCACTCATCTGACATCCCAAAAAAGTAATGATTAATAATTGCATGCTGCACTGGGATTAAACATCTGTGTACATCTAGTCTGGACATAGTTTACTATGCTGTCTGCCTTTTACATTACCCTTGCTACTTTTGTTTTTGTTTTCCAGAAAATATCTTTACAGAAGAAAAAACATCTTATATTAAAGTACAACGTTTCAACAACAACCCATTGTACTGCAGTCCCCATCCAACCTCCTCAATGTAGATCTCTCTTACAAAAACATTAACATCAATCATAAATTCAAAACAATTACTCATTCAACAACACAAAAACTTTACAGCTGTAACAACCAAATCCTCATACAAGCCTCTTGTAACCTACACTTCATCTCTGTATACTGTTATGTGCAAGAGGCTACTGTGTCCTTAACGCATTCTCTGCCTATTTATTATTAACATAGTATAGCCATTTGTTGATGCAGTATAGCCATTTCAATATTTTCCAGCTGGCATAATGTGATAGCAGCTATACTGCTAAGATGGCTAGATGCTGTGTCTTCTGACTTTTGAATAACACCCCCCATTCCTTTTGTTGGGTAACCACAGGCTATCTGTGGAGTGTATTCCAATTAATCTTTAAAGCCTATAAAACTTAATGTAAGCATACTTTCACTTTCCTTGGCCATAATGGATTTCTGTACTTGTCCAAACAGTGACTGAGCAGTCATTTTGTGCACATGTAGATATTTTTTTTGGTTCCGCCACCTACCTAGTTTTGACCTGCTTCACCCCCTCCCCCAGATGTCTGTAACTTTATAGGACACTAAAGCGTATCATCATAAGAGGAGGATCATCTAAGTGCACACCCTATTTCTAATGAGAATAGAGGTAGAAATATGTCTAGCTATCTCGACAGAAGACTACAGCTCAACACAGGAATACATTTCCATGAAAGCCTTCACCCCATTAGCTAACAATTACATCTGACAACACTCACTGTCCCCCAACAAGTAAGCTGCTTGAGCTATGCTGACCTATGCTTTACACCTGTAAAAAAACAGTACTTACACTATCCAAGGTTACTCTTACTAGTCAAACCATGTTACTCTTGTCACTCATAATGTTGACTTAGTTTACACAATACTGTTGCAATAAAATACATCCTCACTTCAACCTATTAAAAATCTCAAGATTTTTCTGACCTTTACCTAATATTCAGTAGGTCAAGACAAAATAACTAACCATACCACTTGACATATCTCTGCATTGATACATTTTCAACAAAAAACAAGATGAGCTGTATATTAAAAACATTTCAAAACTTGTGTTCATTTTTTTTCTTTGCTATCACTATATTTACTATTATGAAGAGAGACTGAACTTATCCCTGGGCCTCACTTCATGTAATTCACAGCTGTACAACACCTCTCAGCCCATTCATGGAATAGAAATATTACACATGAATATTCAAAGCTTCAGTAATAAAATAATTGAGCACCATAGCTGGACCCATAACCATAAACCTGATATTCTAGCTATTCTATCTATCACTG
Source organism: Protopterus annectens (assembly GCF_019279795.1). Classification (NCBI taxonomy): domain Eukaryota; kingdom Metazoa; phylum Chordata; order Ceratodontiformes; family Protopteridae; genus Protopterus; species Protopterus annectens. The sequence continues at coordinate 605,034,707 of NC_056749.1, read as the reverse complement.
AGACCTGGTTAAAACCCAATAGATTTGATGAAGAGAAACACCCCCTGGATATAACATTATTCGAGCATTAGGTCAGATAGAATTACCAAAAAAGTTGAGAAATGCGCACATATTACTCAAATCAACTCAAACTTCTTATCTCTGACTTAACTATACCACCATCCAAAATCTTAATCACTAACTTAATTCTAAACAAGTATGCTCAACAACCTTGGCTTTAGATGATTGCCACTGATGAAGTGACACACTGTCCCATGTACAGAAAAATGGGAAAAAGGAGTTGTGGATGGATGGATGCTCAGTTCAGCATAGGAGTCACTTATATTCTACCACACCCAAACAAAAATATTTCTACTCCTGAAGATATTTTTCCTGCATCTCAACTAACACTAAACACCATACCCTTGTATTGGTGTTTATAAACATTGATTAGGCCAATAACAACAGTAATGCACACTTACACCAAACACTAACCTCTTTTGTTTTGACACAAATAATACATGACAGTAACAGAACAGGCAAAGGTCTGGCAAGGAAAGCATTATTAATTGGATACTAACAACTCAAACTATTCACATTCTCTCTCCTCTGGTACCTTACAAAACTCCATCCATCATCCAACTCTCTGTTATCCGAGGACAACAGAAAATCAACAAAAATATAATTTTCAAGTAGGCACAAGTGAAAGTGTATTTCTATAAGGGCATTTTTAGTGAGCTACTAAAACTGCAAAAGACCCCCTTTAAAATATCTACACCTTGGTCAGCCTGTCAGTTACTTTAACCACACTTTCCTGACTACCCTCAACTCTATTGTGCCTATATGTAAGAAAGGTTAAATCCATAGATATTCAGAGCTGCTTGCCATTTGGCTATTTTTCTATAGATTGCTGAGAATCTACTTTCACCTGGAAGCAATCCATTATTAAAAAGATGAAAATAAGTATTTTGTTGCACTTCTCTTATAAACTGTGACTGTATTTTAGCAGTTTTTTTAAGTTATTTCTTTTTTTTCTGCACGTTATATAAAAAAATAACTGTACTGTCTACTGTTGCTTTAAGTATTTAATTGCACTGTATTAGACTGTATCTGATAGCTGTAGGGCTGTTGAAAATAGTTTGTGTGACCTTGTTATATTTGGGCTCCAAACCAGCCATTCTACATTAAGACTTTTTTTTCCTGCACTCTTGTGGGAGAAGTGTGCTGATCTGGCCTGCCTAAGTTGGGGATTGCTGATAGAAGGCTTAATGTGTGCTTTCCTAATTAGTTATTAGCTTAAGACTTGTTCCTTTTTTGCACATATTTAAGCCTCACATTTGCGCTAAGCTGCTCTTCTCACAGTGGCAGCTAGCAGTTCCCTGTATAGACACAAAGCCTTGAAGCACAGCTTTTCATTAAATGGCTGTCAGTAAAACCCCTCCAAGCCTTTCTGCTGCACTAGGACCAACACTGTTGCCCATTGAGCAGCGTTGCCTTATTGATCAACCTTAGCCTACACAAAGTATAGGTCCCTCTTGTAGTCTTGGAACTAACAGCTGAGCCCTGTCAAATTAACTCATTCACTTCCATAATAAAACATGCATTAAGAACCTGCTATCATGGAGTGGCAGTTTCGCATCATCTCTCTGGCCAGTCTGATGGACATAGGCATCCTGAGTCAATGTAGTAATTGTCTAATGTATACTGACAACCACTTACTCCTGAAACAAATACTTCATGTGAGAGTTGTAGTTATACTATGAAATTGGAGGCAAGCCTCTCATATAATGACAGTACAAATATGCCAAACAGGTTGTCAGCACACACAAATAACTTCCCAAACTAAATAGGGACACAGCACTTAAACCCACACGTGGAGATTCTCACTAATAACTTACTAAAAGATCAGAGGCCTCACAAATGGAAACCACTTATACACAGCAATGCAAAAAACAACCATAACAGATAATAGCATACACACACACACACACACACACACACACACACACACACACACACACACACACACACACACACACACACACACACACACAACACACAAAAACACACACACACACACACACACACACACACACACACACACACACACACACACACACATATGTCTCAACAAATAAGCCCAACACAAAACTAATGTATTGGTCATAGGAGACTCGATAGTGAGACACACAGATATTCCCCTCACCAGGCTGGATAAGGAGTGGGTTACTGTTAGCTGTCTATCAGATACCAGGATCCATCAAGTCACTCGAGCACTCAAGTCACTTAACACACAAGTACCAGTATGAAGTACCAGTATGACACTGTCATAGTCCATGTGGGGGTGAATAACTTGAGATATACCTATCTGAACTATATGAAGAGAGACATGATTGAGCTCTCAGATTATGTGTCATGGGCAGCATAAGCAAAGCCTTAAGCAGCATTCTATCTATTTCAAGGATGATGCCACAATATAAACAAAAAATGACTGACTTTAACAATTGTCTTAGCTACTGGTGTCAGTCCAAGGGGAACCAGTATCTGTCAGCCTGGGAAGACATGGTTGACAGTCCACACTGCTTTAACAGAAATGATCTGCACCTGTCTCCTCTAGGCTTTTGGATGCTGGTAAAGGCAATAGCCACCCCTATTATGCATTTTTTTAAGCAGTGTCAAAATAACCAACCTCGCAAACATAACAAAACCCTCTCTAGATAAACTCAAGGTACTGTTGCTTAATGCTAGGAATCTAAACAATAACCTGCACTCACTGGAAGCACTCCTCACTTTGGAAGATGCTGATGTCTGTGCAGTCACCGAGGTATGGTTCAAAGCTGCGGAAAGCATCCCAGCTATGCAGGGCTACAATGACTTCCATATGTTCAGACCACAAACTGAGCATGAAAAAAACAAGGGAGGAGGTGTATCCACATTCATTATGGATAAGTATACCTCAAGGCTGATCAAACAGTACGACTTTCTCAAGCTACTCCATGTCTAATTAATTATAGGTAAAGTCCCCTACCACATCATAGAAAATTATAGGTCCTCCGCCATGGAACAGGAAAAGTATCCCACATACCCAGACGTACTGGAGTCACTTGCCATACAGCCCAACACCTACTCATTGGTGATTTTAATTATCCTACCATCGACTGGGAAAGATACATGACTGCAAACATGCTGGCTCACAGGTTCTGGGACTTTGTCAATGCACATGCTCTGGAACCGATAATCAGCACACCCAGAAGTGGCTCAAATGTCCTGAACTTAGTACTCACTATACTCACTAACATGGGAGAGCATTGCATGCCCACACCCCACCCCTGTGTGATGGCCTCCCTGGTAAGATAGGACTAGAAATCAGTCTTGTTCAATGTAATTATAAGGCCAAATACACCATCAACCTCAAAAATTCTTAAGAATTGTTCCCAGACAAATTACCTACTACTAAGTGATGGTATAAGAAGTTTCAAAGCCCCCTGGAAGACAGATACCACTCCTATGCAGAGGTGTGCACCAATACCCTGTATAACCACTTAAGCAGTTGTATAGAATCGGCTATACCCAACAGGATTAAAACCAGGTTTTGCCAAAAAAACAAACCACCCTAGTGGAACCCTAGTATAAACCAGCTATACAACAAGAGAAATAAACAAATCCCCAAGAACATGAGAGAACTGGCTTTGTAGCTTACATAAACAGATTAGAGATCCTGCCAAATCCTCCAAAGTTAATTACAAAGCAGAAATAGCCTTCCTAGCTAAGGATAATCACAAGACACTCTTTAATTATGTGCATAATCTAAAAGGGAATACCCAGCTATGTGCTAAACTGCTTGTGGATGCTTGTGGATGGTACCACCCATACTGAACTGGAGGTAATAGCTAACCTGCTAGCTGACAGATTTGGAGAAAACGTCACCGACGTGTCCCTCCGGTCATCTGCCAAAGAATATCTGCCACTGTTCCTCAGCCTATTATCTCAAGAATCATCTCTGTGATCTTTAAGGTCAAAAATATGGCATCAGTCAGACCAAACAGCATCCCAGGTTGCCTTTTAAACAACTTAAAATATAATCTAGCAGACCCACTTGGATACAGCCTGCAAACTGACCATGTTCCAGTGGAATGGAGGACAGCAACAGTAATCCCTCTGCACAAATTTGGACCATCAACTGACCCTGGGAATTACAGACTCACAAACTTGAGTAGCCTGATCAGCAAGGCCATGTTAACAATCATTATGGACCTTATCAGCAAGGACATAGGTAACCTCCATATTCTGGACCTGACCCATTTCAGATTCATTAAGGGTAGATCAAGCCTGTTAAACATGGCTGACTTCTTTGAGAAAGTCACCAAGGCCCTGGATGTGGGAAAGACAGTGCATACTGCCTACCCTGACCAAGCCAAGGCATTTGACACAATCAGCCATGCAGGTATTATAATGAAATTCTCCCAATTGGGAATTAACCCCTTCTTCACCAGATGGGTAGCCAGTTGGGCTCACCAACAGGACACATATTGTCAAAGTGGGTAACTTCACCTCTAGCAAAAGACCAGTCACCAGTGGCATACCACAGGGTTCTGGGCTGTGCCCTTTACTATTTGGAATTTAATTCTCAGAATTCTAGGCAAACTTGGATGGCCTGTAGCTGACCAAGTTCACTGGTGACTGAAAATTGGAAGTAATCATTGAGTCTGCTAACAATGTTAGCATACTGCAGAAAGGGTTAATGCACACAAATGATTTGTGCCAAAGACACAAATTAAAGCTAAATGAAAAAAAAATCCATTATTTTTCCCCCTGGAAAAGTTGACATCTCTGCTAAATACATTATAGACAGCACTCCCTTAAGTGCAGACCCAGTGGTAAGTGATCTGGGTACTCAGGCAATCTGAACTTTGACCACCACTTATCCACAGTGGTAAGGAAATCTTACTATGTGGCACATCTCATAAAAATGCATCACATCTAGATCTAACGATGTTATAATTCCATTATACTCTGCCTTCATCAGGCCAATAATTGAGTACAATGCTCCCTTTTGCACGTACCTCACCAGACACCTGCAACAACTGGAGAGATCACAGATTTCTCACCAAGAATATACAAGGTACAACAAACTAGTCCTATGCAAAATGACTGAAAGCCCTGTCACTGAATTCTCTCCCCTATGGGCTGCTAAGGGGTGACATGTGCCTGGCTTACAGGGCAATCTCTGACCTGGCCCTGATGGAAATGCTATACATTCATAAATCAAACTGAAAAAAGGGTCACTTGCTCCAGGAATCTTAACCTAACTTCTGACTTGACGATATCATGCTGGAGAGATATATGCATCTCCCAGAGATTGCCACTTTTCTAAAACAAGCTTCCAATCCATGTGAAACAAAGCCCTTTCCTGAAACTCTTCAAATGCAAACTAGATCAATGGGTGACCACAAATTCAGTCCTGGTGTGGCACCTGGACAGAAGCAGATGGTAATAATTACCATAGACTCTAATCTTTGCAAACTTCACTCACCTAACCACTGACAATTAGGGCAACTCAGGATAAATATGGATAAGCTTTTGTTAGCCTTGTAACCTTCTATGTACCTATGAACTTATTACTGGCCCTTGGATGCCAACAGAAATTAAGTAATTGATTTCAGGTAGGGACCAAGCTTGAAGACTCTGGAAAAGCTATCAAACAATCCCATCTAGATGAAAATGTAACATACTTAGAAAGCAGGTTAAATAAACAACTACGAAAAACAAGCAAGTTTTATTTACCTGGAATATCCCTCAATCACTAAAATAATCTCAAACAATACTAGACAAACATTAACAAAGTTTGTACACAAGGTCAAAAAACATACCAGTCCTTTCCCCAGTGAGACTGATATGAACATTGCCTTCACTTTCAACAAGTATTTCACAGACATGGCTAACTCTTTTAGCAAAATAATAGTTTCATGCTGAGCAACAATGCCTGGCAAGACTTGCTCGGTACACAGAACCTTCAGCAAGTGTTACTTCAATAAAAATGTTACTTCTTCTTCTTTTGGCTGTTCCCATTAGGGGTCGCCACAACAGATAATCTGTTTCCATTTCTTCCTGTTGTCTGCATCTTGCTCTGTCACACCAACCACCTGCATGTCCTCTCTCACCACATCCATAAACCTTATCTTAGGCCTTCCTCTTTTCCTCTTACCTGGCACCTTCATCCTTAGCATCCTTTTCCCAATATACCCAGTATCCCTTCTCAGCACATGTCCAAACCAATGCACTCTCACCTTTCTAGCTTTGTCTCCAAACAGTACAACCTGGGCCGACCCTATACTTATTCCTAATCCTGCCTACCCTCGTCACACGCAGTGCAAATCTTAACATCTTTAACTCTGCTACATCCAGCTCTGACTCCTGCCTTTTTGCCAGTGCCACTGTCTCTAATGCATATAACATAGATGGTCTCACTACCCTCTTGTAGACCTTCCCTTTCACTCTTACTGGTACTCGTCTGTCACAAATCACTCCTGACACTCTTCTCCACCCACTCCACCCTGCCTGTACTCTTTTCTTCACCTTTCTTCCACACTCGCCATTACTCTGAACTGTTGATCCCAAGTATTTAAATTCATCCACCTTCACCAGCTCTACTCCCTGCATCCTCACCATTCCTCTACTCTCCCTGTCATTCACACACATATATTCTGTCTTAGTCCTGCTGACCCTTATTCCTCTCCTCTCTAGAGCATATCTCCACCTCTGCAGGGTCTCCTCAACCTGTTCCCTACTCTCACTACATATTACAATGTCATCTGCAAACATCATAGTCCACAGGGACTCCTGTCTGATCTTGTCTGTCAACCTGTCAATCACCACTGTATATAAGAAAGGGCTCAGAGCTGATCCTTGATGTAATCCCACCTCCACCTTAAATGGATCTGTCACTCCCACTGCAGATCTCACCGCTGTCACACTACCCTTGTATATTTCCTGTGCCACTCTTACATACTTCTCTGCCACTCCTGACTTCCTCATACAATACCACGACTCCTCTCTAGGCACCCTGTCATATGCTTTCTCTAAGTCCACAAAGACACAGTGTAACTCCTTCTGACCTTCTCTGTACTTCTCCATCAACATTCTCAGAGATAAAAAAGTTACTAAAAAGATAAAACCTACTTAACTAGTTTGTGGCCTTCTTCCATCTGAAAATCTGCAAAATGCAGTTCTTACAATAGTTTGCCCTATTGCAATACTGATAATTATATCCATAACTGCAACAAAATGAAAGAAAAAAAGACCACACCGTTTACTCAAAACAGTTCCAATTAGCGCTTTCGTTTATTAAAATGAGCAAACTTTTTCAGACAATTTTAAGACACACCAGTACACTTAAATACAATATTTATCATGACATCATTTCCTTTAGAAAAACATAATTTCTTTTAGAAACACATCATTTCCTTTGGAAAAACACAGCCTCATTTTAAAGTGTAACTGTTTTGAGAATCCGGTGTGGTATTTTTTTCCTTCATTTTGTTGTAGTTTGTTTGTTTTTTTCTAAGTTTATATCCATAACTGAATAATATGCCCCAGTCCTATGGAAGCAGTGTTACAGCTATATATAATACCTCTTCATAAAGGAGAACCAAACAGTTCTTTAAGTAATTTTAGATATACTGCCATACTATCCTCATCTCTAAAATAGTTGAAAAATGTATAAACAAGTGGCAATTACATCACCTTATAAATAATTAAATATTGTCACCTACATATCTTGGTTTTCAGCCTGGATTCAGCACTTAAACTGTTCTTATCTCCTTCTTCAATACCATTAATCATTGGAAAAAACAAGGGCATTTCCACTATTTTACTCTCGTACATCTATCTAAATCCTTTGATACCATCTCTCACACCAACTTTTTACAAAGGCTGCCTAGTATAGATCTGGCACAAAGCATATTAGAATGGTTTAAAGCTTATCCATCTAATTGACAACAAGCAGCAAAATGGGCCCAAGCAGTTTCTACTTTTCCACTCAATAACTTAGGTATTCCACAAGGTTCAATACTCTAAACAATCCTGGTCAGTTTCTTTGTAAATGACATGCACGCTGAGATTACTGATACTACATTAGTACAACACGCTGATGACGCCAATGTTATCCATACTGCTAACTCCCTCAGTCAGTTGCAACATTTTCTGCAGCTTAACCTTCAAAGCCTGGAACACTGGCTCATTAATGCCAACAAAACTAAGCTACTTATATCTAGTTCCGGTGAAATTTCAGATACTTCACCAAATAGCATAGCAGTTGAGCAAGTCTGCCATGCCAAGATTTAGGTATATTCATAGATAATAAATTATACTTCAAGAAAAATACTGACTACATAACCTCAAACATTCGCAAAAGTTTAAATGTTATACAAATCAAAACCCTACTTAACAGAAAGAGCACAACTATACACAGCCCAGACTATGGTTGCTACCTACATTACTTTATGCATCCTCTGTCCTTACTAATATTCCAAATATTCAACAACATAGGCTAGTACAAAGATACAATAAACTGCAAATTACTCTGCTAAGGTTATCACCAAAACTTACTGTGATAAAGCACTCCATAAGATTAAATATCTAGAGCTAAATTATCTTTTAAAATTTTCCAGGTAAAAAACCACACATACACACAAATTTTACATGAGCACAGCAGATGCCCAACTGCCTATAACTTACTTGCAAAATATATGCCTCACAGAGACGTAAGATCTCAGGACCAAAGCCTCATAGAAGATGCCAAGCAATGACTTTGGTGCAACTGTTTATACTCTGTTCACGTAGTCAAGCAGAATTCCATTCCTCCAGACCTTTGATATGAGAGTAAACATAGAACACTTCTGTACAACCTAAAACCCTATCTAACTTCTACTTGGACTTGTCCCTGTACCTGAAATGTATCTCCTTTCATCCTATCTCCATATCCGTTCATTCCTAGTTCCTCCTTCTCTTTCAATACCTCCTTTAACCACTATACGATCTGCATTATTAACCTTATATTTAACTGTTGTCAAATACTGTCGACATATTTATTTAAAACTTTCATTACTAATAGACAAATAAGGCATGCATATAAAACCCATGTAGGGAGTTTGGATGTAACTGAGGTGATCACATTGTGTGATCATTGCACAGAAAAAAGGTGGCATTGCTGATTGAACAATAATCTGATTGTGCTGTGCTGATTTTGGTGCGAGATCATAAACATTGCAGATTGGGGATTTTGCCTTTTCTTCATTGAAGAGCGATCTCAGACTTGGTATATATAATTATCAAGCAAGTGCGGGTACAGGGAGGCTTACCCAATTGCAAAAAACACTGTGTGAGTGTGCTGTTAATATTTTTATAAAATGAAGAACAAGAAGGTTTCTTCAACCTTGTAAAGTTTGCATATATGAGTACACAATGTAGTGGCACACACTCAGGGAGTTTATATGTAGTCCATGTCAAGCATTAGCGAAGGGTGTTAAATACTGGCTTTTCACTCACAATGTAGTTCTTAAATGAGAGTTTGCATTCACTGACACCCTTAAAAATCTATGGGTCTTTGCAGGAGTGTTACAAGGACAAATGTTTTTTTTCTTCCCGCTGTAGCTAGAAGGATCAATGATAAACACAAACAAGTTCATACAAGCATTACTCTCTTCACTGGATGAGTAAGACTCTCTAAATTACATCCAATACTCAAAAGCCGATTGAGATTCTACAAAACAACACAGATTAAAACAGACCATTTGACAAGAGAGAAAATAAGGTAGTTTATTTACCCATCCAACATCTCTTTTTCACATTTTTACACATGTGGTTGGGGTATTGCATCAATAGTGACAATTATATAGAGCCAACAATCACACATTTGGGTGGCCAACACTACCACTGAACTTAATTTATGAATACTAATAAAGAATGTATTTGCTGCATCCACCTTAAAATTTATAGAGCCACTAACCATCTTTATCTGAATGGTAGAAATAACAGAAAGAGCTGTAAAAGTCTCCCCAGTACTTGTATTCACAAAAGGGACGGTGGAGAACATATCTTGAACCAGAAGAGCCACAGCTGTAAGCTTAAGCTTGTTGATGGCCTTTTATCTTTAAGCATAAAATGTAACTCACACTATTTATACAGATTTATAGGCTGGATATAAGGCACTTGTGGAAATATTTCATAATAGCTTCACATCAGAAATGCAAGGACTGTACATATAAATCTTTAAAATGTTTGCCCCACTATAAAACAACACAAAATCCTTTTGCCATAATTTCATTTAGTTTGCTGGTTTCTATTGAATAGGTTTTGGCAAAAATCCTTAACAGGAAATAACCACATGTGTGACTATGAAGAAGAGCAAAGTCATTTGGGTTAATTGAACAGTGAATGCTCTTATTCTTCAATGCACTGGAATAGCGTGGATTATTTTTCATGAAACAGGAAGACCAATCCCAGAAGGATGTTGCCTTTCAATAAACCTAATTGACTTCACTGTACTGTCAGTGCTGGATGTTGTTATTGGTCTAATGAGGGCTGAGTAAAGCAGGACTATAACTTCCTTGGATCTGGATGACATACCTTTATAAGCTGTGCCACATAAAAGGATTAACTCTCCTCACCACCGTGGAGACATGGTGTTCAAAGTTCAGGCTACTATCTATCTGTGCACCTGGATCTCTCACTTCTGAGTCCTCTCTAAGGGGCATAGTATTAATGCTATAATTTGCAGGGGTATTTGACTTCCCAAAGGGTATGATAATACATTTTTTTTTTGCATTTAGCTTTAGTCCATGGTTCTGGCACTAATCATTTGTCTGATCTTGACCCTCCTGGAGGATATCTATATTACTGGGAGATTCAGTGATTGCCCCCAGCTTGCAGTCATTGACAAATTCTGTCATCTCGATGCCTTCCACGTTTGCCTTGACTTCAGATAAGTATATTCCAAATAGAAGTGGTCCTAGTAATGAGCCCTCTGGCATACCAGTAGTAACTGGCCTATTGCTGGATCTGGATTCACCCCCTTTAAACACGTGTCTACTCCATGAGCCAATTGGCTATCCATCTAGTGACACAGGGATTTATACCCATTTTTGTGAGTTTATTTATAATACCTGAGTGGGGAATTATGTCCCCACTCTGGTATCTGTATCTGTATTGAGTTAGCATTTTATTAGGACCAAGTACCATATATCATTTTCTAGAAAAGTAAAACACCGTCAATACTGACATGTATGAAGCAGTACTGACATTGCCAAAACGGCAGAATGCATTGACTTTCACTAAACAATTTCCTGTAACCTTTGAAAGAAAATTTCAAAATGTTTGAGAGATATATTCCTGTACTATTAGTGACTGTTAGGAGTCTATATAGCCATTAGAATTCTGAGTTTTGTACTATTTAATTTACAACAAACACACATACATGTGTAACAGCTGACAAAACAAATAAATTCCAAAATAATATCTGTATTGTGCAGTATAGCATAAGAACTAAAAGTATGTGTTTCCTAAAAAGTGTTGTTTTCTGTAATTCAATATATTACAGTAAAAAATGTGTTTGCAAGTGCAAAACTATGCATATCCTATGAATGATACAGACTTGATCATTTGCAGAATGATTGATTTATCACACTTCATCAAGATCATATCATTACTGCAACCATCCCATGAGGATCAAAATAAGAATTTTTACCCTTGTATCTTCATGTAGGGTGCAAGGCCCCCATCATTAAATTTAAATATACTAACATTATAGGCACAATAATGTAGAAAGGAGAATCTCCCCATTAAATGGTGCAGCAGTCTGTTCACAAAGAGCAGTCTCACAATGTCTAAGTACTTAGCTTTCAATCCATCCATGGTGAACAGGAACTTTAACCAGATGTGTTTGGGTATATATTACTCTACCAACCATACCCTAACTACATACAGGGGAAATCCAGGACTACACAAATAGTTATTTCTTTGTCTTTAAAACTAAGCCACATACCATGCACATTTTATAGCTAATGATTTCTTTTAATTTGTCCTCAAAATTTAGAAATTCTCAAAACACTGCTGTAGTGTGGTACTTTTTATTCCAGTATTCTTCTCTGCAAATGTTATTACAATATACAAAACCATTTTGAAGGTCCTTTTACAGAGAGGAAATGCAGATACTCAAAACTGGTCAGTAACACTAGCATGCAACTGATAGAAAAAGGGTTAAGGATTCATGCCCATGCACCATGTCCCCGGTACCTACAAACAAATTAATATTGACCCCTTCCTATTTACCCTTTCAGTTAATATACTCTATGGACATAACTTTCACAAAAACATGTATTTATGGTTTCTGCCTCTCTGATTCAGAATCTTTGCTTACTCAGCAGATGGTATTCTTCCAGATAGCTATGTATTAGTGTTGACAAGTAAAGCCATGTTCTAAGTACAAAAGCAGTCCTAGCAAATTGTTCCACAATTTAGGGTATCTACTCAGGAAGGAAATGTTTTGATAAGTAAGTTGCCAAACTTTGGAGAAGTGACTTGTGGCCTCACTCTAATGTTCTTCAATACTGCTGTGCCACTCCAGCATGTCATCAACTTGTTGCTTACAAATTACACATTTAATGACCTCGGGAAGGCCAGCATGTTATTGACTTGTCACTTATAAACGGCACATTTAATGACCTGTAGAAGGCCAGCATGTCATCAAATTGTCACTTACAACTTACGCATTTAATGACCTGGGGAAGGCCAGCATGTCACTGGCTTGTCTCTTACAAGTGATACATTTAATAACCTGGGGAAGGCCAGCATGTCATCGACTTTTTGCATGCCACTTTCTCCTTCAATGACCTGTGGAAGATCTCGGCAATAGCAACTTTTCCCAAAAAAAAAAAAAACCCTGTTTTTCTCTTCCTACTACCCATCTCTGTCTCCTTTGTCCTCCCTCAAAAATATTTGATATGACTAGTATTGCAACTTATACTTCATCTCAACTTATTCATGTCACACCATAATGAGTTTACGGAGGGATGTAGCACTTAATTACCACAGCTTCTCACACAGTATATTATCAAAAGCACAGACAGTAAAAACCTCACCAGAACAGTCTTTACTGAACTGAAAAATATTTTTTTTTCTTTGCAGCATCCCAGATTTTCACAGGAGCTAACAGTAAAACATTCACCCACCTAATGTAGATGCATGTAGAGCTATGCTTATAGACTGGACTTTCAAAAGTTAAAGTAGGTAAGTCTTTGCCTGTTATGTACAGCAGATCAGCATAGGTGTCTGTTAAGGTTTTTTCTTAGGTCTTTTGCTGTTCTCTGTTTTATTAATGTCTTCAGGGCTATGTTTTGATATCTCTACCTTTTTCCTATGCTGATTATATGGCCTTTGGATTCCTCACCTATATCATTTCCGCTTTATTACCTACTTCAAGGTTATTCACTCTAGTTATAACTTCTTAGCACTGTCAATAAATGTTTAAAAGACTATAGTCATGATTTCTGGAATAGCTAAAGACATTTGACAAAATCCAATAGCAAATGTTTTACCCATTGTACACAGAACAACTACCTTAATAATCTACAAAGAGTGGTACATTAGAGTCTAGACACATCAACCCCATTGACTCCCTTCTCAAAATTAAATTCTTAAAACACAGCTTCTGTTGCTCAGATTACTTTTCCCTAACATTGTTCCCCTCCTAATTGCTCCATAAAATGCTTTAACAAAGCAGTATCATTTTTGGGGAGCCTAAACAGTGGCATTAACTTCTAGAAAATATCAGTTCACCAGCTTAAAACAAGCTTGCAAGCCAGTGCTTAATAAATACTAAATGTAACATCCGTTGTGAGAATGTTACTGTATATTAATGCCATCTTCTTTGGGGAAATACAGTGTTCTATCGTTGCCTTGATATTTTATGTAACAAAGTCACAGATCAGACGAATTGCCTCCAAATCATGTCAACTTCCTTTAAATTAATAAAATAAATAAATAAATAAAAAAGAAAGGGATCCTCTTTTCTTCTCTGTTATATTTCTCAGTACTTTCATTCAACCCTTAGTGCTTTTGTAAAAGTCAAGTACCAATGCTACTGTATTCTGATGCTCTATATATGTTATACACACATCCAGCTTACCTAAAAGCAGTGTGTTACTGTGTTCCAGTATTATTTAAATGTTTATCTATACACTGATGTAGACCACAATCAGTCAAACATGTTATATTCAACTTCAACATAACCACTGCCTTTTCCTGTGAAGAACAATGTCTGGAAAAAGTTATGATATATTATAGGCGGTGGTTCTCCATTGTTATTTATTTTACCTGTAAATTTGATGTTTTTGACCATGACATTTCAACATTGTACATTCAGTATTATAACTTTCAGTATATTACTTTTCAGTAAATTAACTTGTAGCTCTATTTAAAATACAGAGATTTCAACCAACCAACTAGTAAAGGAGTGTCTGTATATATTTCATGAGTGAATGTTGATTTCTTATAGCAGTTGTATATCTACTAGTCGGACGGATAAATTAGGACTAGTTGGCAGTCTCAGCTGTCAAAATCCCATGTTTTATATTGTCAAGATCAGAAAGATGTTACTTGGAAAGCAGTAATATTAAAAAATAGAAATGAATGTCTGTAGTGCACTACCATCCAATTAGCATTTTTCAGTTGTACCCCCTAATACTTGTGCCTAGGGAGGCTGCCCCCTTTACTCCACCCTAGCTATGCTTCTGTCGGAGATCATAAACCCACATGGAGAATGTACATGACCTGCTTTCAGGGCTGTTCATTCTTGCTTTGTTAGTCTGTGGACAGCTTTCTGGCTGTTGGATTTTTCAATTCATCTATATCAAATACAACCTTCCATTAAGATAAGAACCAGAAAAAATCACATAATCTTTGAAGCTAAAGGTGACTGCAGACAACAGCTAAAAAAAAGCAAACCACTGGCTGGCAGGCAGACAGTCACGTGTGCGATACGAACACACACACACACACACACACACACACACACACACACACACACACACACACACACACACACACACACACACACACACACACACACACACACACACACACACACACACACACACACACACACACACACACACACACACACACGTAGGCAGACACACCTGCACATGCACACACTCACAGAATACTCAGTATGTTCCTGCATTTGACTGTAGACTACAATGAGATGCTGTAACAGATCCTATAGAGGCTAGAGACAACAGACCATATTATGTTTTAAATACCTGAGGTGCAAAAAGCAACAAGTTTAAGTTCATCATACAGTGAAAGAATAATAAAACCATACAAGACATTCATATTATAGTGTAATACTGCAGATCCACTTTGTAATAGTAGAACATATTCTAGTAATTTTCTGACTCCTTCAGTGACATTACAGAGTGATTTATTATTCATTATATTACATATATTACGTGCTACCACTCCTGTTCTCCTACCATGGGCAGTTGCTTGGCTGACCATCCCAGCTTGAGAAAACCAGAAATCTCACAGCTCTGAGAACTGTTCTCACTGCTTTTCTGATACTCTGAAAAAAAGAAAAACATGGCAAAAGAACAGGCACCAAAATGAGATGATTCATATTTATTATAATTTGTAAGGATACAGCACACTGTATGATCATTTTCCATATGCACAGTATGAGTCAGTGAGATGATGATGATGATGAAATGATAAGCCCACTACCTAGGGGCATGTGAACCATGGCTACACATAAGTTGCAGAACAAAAGAAGAATACAAAAATACAATAGAAATAAAACGAAGAGAGATAACAGCAGTAAATATTTAGTTTCCCGGTTACCTTCTTTATTTTTCAATGGAGTTCTGTATAAAGCTGGAGCTATACTGTGAGTCTGTATCAGTGTTTCACAGTTACTATCACTATCAGCACCCGTAACACCTTTCACGCTAACCCAGCTTTGCTTGAACCAACAAAACAAATCTTTTCCAGACTCATCATCGGTGAAGTAGGTATCCCTCATATCAGTTCAAAGTATGCACTCTGTCAGTATGTAGTTCTGTATATGAAAACACAGCACTCGATTAAGTGGGGCACAGATCAGCAAGGTTGGTGGGAATAAAGTGAGACAGGAGCTAGTTAGGTTTATAGGGTCTAGAAAGGGGAGGCTGTCTATTGCACTGAATCAAATAAGGAGAGGGCGGTGAGGCATACAGGAACATTACCATGCATTAATTCACCTCTGAACCTCTTAGCTTAAGAATTCTGGACAAAGAAAATGGGATGGCAAAGTCCCAAAATCAGGGGTAAATTTTAAATATTGCTCATACAAACTTAAAAAAAGTTGCTAAAAATAATAGTTTTTGCATTAACATACATTTTCTGAAGGACATCGTGTGTGAAACTCAACTGTTTGTCATTATTTAGAGACTTCAATTTTCAATAATGTGCAGAAAAACACAAATTTTATGGCAGAATAAAATATAAGACAAAAATATGGACAATGAAATCTTGGTCAAGTGAAATGACTGCATACTATGGTAGCAGATAAGAAAGTCTCCAGCAGAAATACTGGTCATAAGCTTAATAATCCCTGCAGAAAGTCAAATGGTACATTACCGTCACATAATGTCAAATAAGTGATAATGGTGAATTTTTCTGTAATAGGTGAGAATTCATGGCATCTTCCAAGTTTACATAAATTAATTCAATATGCTTTTTTATCAAATGACATTTGAAATGTACGCTACATTCTTATAAGCATTTTGTTCTCTTCTGTTATCTTCTCTCACTATTGACGTAATAATATCACAATTTCAGTATTATACTCACCAGGAGGATCCAGGGTATTAGCACACTGTCCTACATAAATGACCTTAAGGCCCAGTCTCTGTACTTACTGGGGACAACTATGTCTGGCATACAAGGTGTCCTCAGATCTAGCCTTGGTGGACCTTTTGCACATCTGGAAAATGAACAGCACTAGACGCCCTAGATTTGTGGTTTAAGCTTTGCCTGTGATATAAACAGAACATGCTAGTGAGACTGATATGTGTCTCAAAGGATTCCTACTCTACGGAATAGGCTCCCCATCCATGTGAAGCAGAGTTCATAGCTACCCCTGTTCAAATTAACCTTGACAATTGGATGGAAAATTGTAAATTCAGCTCTGATCTGTCCTCATGTCTCTAATGGATACAGGCAGACTGTAAGTAAAACATTACCTAACTGCCATACCCCCAAGAAATGCCTCTAGCCACCTTCAAACTAACATATCCCTCCTAATAGATACCCAAGGTACATGTGGCACAACTGTGTTGTGCTGCAAGGCTAGGATTATAAAGGCCATGGTGGTCATTGGCCTAGTATATACATTTGAACATATGAACCTACATTTGATGAGTATTTATGTTGCCAAAGGAATATGAAGAATAGAATACCATAAAAAATTATTTATTTTATTTTGGTATCCAGATTGAATCTAATACAGTAAGCAGTAGTGTCTAGCAGAAGAAAAGATGGTGAGCTATGACTAATTAATCCAGTGGTATATTTCGCTTTGCTACACCTATAGGTTCATAGGAGGTTACTAGACTAACAGCCCTAGAGCCCTTACAAGCCTAGCCATATTTATACTGAGATGCCCCAATTGTCTGTGGTTAGGTAAGTGAAGTTTGCAGAAGTAGGAGTCTATGGTAGTCAATACCAGCATTCTCTGTCCATTAGGGACATGGGCGTCACTCCAGGAGTGACTTTACAGTCACCCATCCATTGATCTAGGTTGCATTTGAAGAGGGTTCTGTTTCTGGTGAATTGGAAGCTTGTTCCAGAGAAGTGGGAGTCTCAGTGAGGTGTATGTATCTCTCCAGCATGACCTGTTAATGTCTGAGACTAGGTTAAGATCCCTGCAGTGAGTGATGCTCCTGCAGTTTGATTTATGGATGCACAGCATCTCCATCAGGTTTAGGTCAGACACTGCCCTGTAAACCAGGCACAGGTCACCCCTTATTAACCTGTACAAGACAGAATACAGTGACAGGGCTTTTAGTCTTTTTGCATAAGACTTCTTTTGTGTACACTGTAATTTCTTGGTGAGAAACCTCTGTGGTCTCCCCAGTTGTTGCAGGTGACTGGTGAGGTACATGCAAAAGGGAGCATTCTACTCAATTATTAATATGAGGGTCGAGTATAATGGGAATTATAACATCGTTAGATCTAGATGTGATGTCTTTACTTGTAAGATGTGCCACATAGAAGGGTTATCTTACTACTGTGGATACATGCTGGTCAAAGTTCAGATTGCTATCAACCTGAACACCCAGATCACATACCACTGTGTCTACACCTAGGGGGGTTGCTGTCTATAATGTAATTAGAAGGGATGTCAGCTTTCCCAAAGGGGAATAATAATGCATTTTTTTGTTGCATTCAGCTTTAATCCATTGCTTTGGCACCAATCATTTGTCTGCCTTAACCCTGTCTGCAGTATTTTAACATCACTGCGGGACTCAATGATTGCTCCCAATTTGCAATCATCAGTGAATCTGGTCATCCACAGGCTATCCAAATTTGCCTGGACTTCTAAGAAATAAATTTCAAACAGTAAGGGGCCCAGCACAGAATCCTCTGGTACTCCACTGGCGACTGGTCTTTTGCTAGAGGTGAAGTCACCCATAATGACAGTATGTGTCCTGTCCATGAGTCAGTTGACTACCCATCTGGTAATGTAGGGGCTAATTCCCAATGGGAGAATTTCTCTATAATACCTGAGTAGGGGATTGTGTTAAATGCCTTGGCTAGGTCAAGATAGGTGATATGCACAGTCTTTCACTCGTTCAGGGCCTTGGTGACTTTCTCAAAAAAGTTAACCATGTTTAACAGGCATGATCTAAATTTATTGAATCAGAACTGGGTTGAAGCTAGAGCTTGGGGATTACCTACATCCTTGTTAATAATTTTCATAGCCTTGCAGATGAGGTATGTCAAGTTTATGGGGCTACAATTCCCAGGGTGGGTAGATGGTCCCCCTTTGTACAGAGGGATTACTGTTGCTGTCCTCCATTCCACCAGAACATAGCCACTTTGCAGGCTGTGGTTAAACCAGGATACAAGTGAGTTGGCTAGGTCATGTTCTAAGTTGCTTAAAAAGCAACCTGAGATGCTGGCTCGTCCCATTGATGCCATGTTTTTCGCCTTGGAAAGTGCCGAGATGACCTACTCTCTTGAGTTAATAGGCTGAGGAAATAGTGGCAGGCATATTTTGGGAGATTACTGGAGGGGATGGGGGGGTGAAGTTCTCCAAATCTGTCAACTACCAGATTGGCTATTACCTCCAGATGAGTATGGGTGGTGCCATCCATAACCAGTTCAGCACATAGCTGGGTATTCCGTTTTAGATTTCTGAAGTAATTAAAGAATGCCTTGTGATTTTCCTTAGCTAGGGAGGCTATTTTTGTTTCATATCTAAGGAGGCTATTTTTGTTTCATAATTAGCTTTGGAGGACTTGACAAGATCTCTAATTTGTTTGTTTAAGCTAGAGAGGGAGTTCTTCCTCTGCTGAGCCAGTTCCCTCTTGTTCTTGGACATTAGTTTATTTCTCTTGTTGTATAGCCTGTTTATATTAGGGGTCTACCAGGGTGGCTTGTTTTATCAGCAAGACCTGATTTTAATCCAGTCAGGTACAGTCGACTCTATACAACTACTTAAGTGGCTATATAGGGCATTGGCGTACACCTCTGTATAGGAGTCCATGTTATTTGCATTCAAGGGAGCATTGAAATTTCTTATACCATTGCTTAGTCGGAGATAATTTGTGTTTGAAAAGTGTTAATTATTTTTGAGCTTGATGGTGTATCTGGTGTTATAATTACATCATATGAAATGAAAATGATTTATGGTCTGATCTTACCAGGGAGGACATCACATGGGGGAAGGGTGCAATGACCTCCCATCTTAGGGAGAACTATGTCCAGGACATTTGAGCCTTTTATGGGTGTGCTGACTAGCTGTTTCAGAGCATTTGCATTGATGAAGTCCAAGAGTCTCTGAGAAGCATGTTTGTGGTTCTGTGTGTTTCCAGTCAATGATAGGATAATTAAAATCACCCATGAGTAAGATGTTGAGCTGTATGGCAAGTGAATCCAATAAGTCCAGCTATGTGGTATGCTTTTCCTGTTTCATTGCGGGGAACCTATAGCTAGCTATGATGTGGTAGGGGGCTGTTCCTATAGTTAATTGGGCATGGAGTAGCTCAAGAGACACTGGACATGTTGTAGTTCAAGAGAGTCATACTGTTTGACCAGTCATGAGGTGTACGTATCTTAAAGAAGATGGATGCACCTCCTCCTTTGATTCTTTCACACTCAGTTTGTGGTCTGAATGTATGGAAGGCATTGTAGCCCTGCACGGCCAGGGTGCTTTCTGTGCCTTTGAACCATGTCTTGGTGACTGCAAAGATGTCAACATCTTCCAAAGTGAGGAGTGCTTCCAGGGAGTGCAGTTTCTTGTTTAGACTCTTAGCATTAAGACGCAGTACCTTGAGTTTATCTAGAGAGGATTTTGTTATGTTTAGAGGTTGGTTATTTTGACACTGCCTAAAAAGGTAAAATAGGGGTGGCTAATGCCTTTGTCAGTATCCAAAAGCCTAGAGGAGACAGGTGCAGACCATCTCTGGCAAAGCAGTATGGCCTGTTGACTGTGTCTTCTCTGGCTGACAGACACTGGATCCCCTTGGACTGACACCAGAAGCACAGCCAATTGTTAAAGTCAATCAGTTTTTGTTGGTATTGAGGCACCATCATTGGAGAAGGTAGAATGCTGCTTAAGGCTAGACTTATACCTGCCTGTGATATATAATCTGAGAGCTCAGTCATGTTTCTCTTTATATAGCCCAGTGAGGTATGTTTGAAGTCAGTTACCCCCACGTAGACCAGGACAGAGTCATACTGCTACTTGTGCTTGAGTGACTTAGGTTCATAGGCTCATAGGTGTGTACTAGGCTAATGGCCCTGGAGCATTTACAAGCCTAGCCCATGGAAGTGCCCTGGCATTGTGCAGCCCAGCATTAGTTCCTAGTGCCTCTATCTAGTAGACCTACTGGAGTGATTCCCTGGGTGAACTTTCTATTACCCATCTACTCATCAAGATTTCTCTTGAAGAGGGCCAGTGAGGTGCTCTGCTTGACATGTATGGGAAGTCTATTCCAGAGCATGGGCAGTCTCTGGGTTATGAACCTGTCCCTCCAGCATGTTCTGCTGATTCTGGTAATGAGGTTGAGCTCTCTGGAGGGCTTGAAACATGTGGAGGGATTGGGATTTCTTTAGATGTAGCATTTCTAACACAGCTGGATCAGACATGGCTTTGTAAGTCAAGCAAAGATCACCTCTAAGTAGGCAATATGAGACAGAGAATAGCCGGAGTCATTTGAGTCTGTCCATGTGGGACATGTGTTTATGCCTAGGATCCTCTTCGTGAGGTACTTCTGTGGCCTCTACAGCTGTTGCAGGTGTCTAGTGAGGTACATGCAAAATGGGTATTATACTCAATGATTGGTCTAATGAGGGAAGAGTAGAGAGAGATGATAGCCTCTTTCTTCCTGGATGCAAAACCCTTGGTAATGAGATGTGCTACACAGAAGGACTTTCTCACCATAGTGGCAATGTGGTGGTCGAAGGAGAGGCTGCTGTTAACCTGCATCCTGAGATCTCTTATAACGCCTTCAGTGTTCAGTGGACTCCCATCGATGTGGTAATTAGTGGGAACTGAGTTTTTACTAAAGGGGATGACGACACATTTTTTGGCATTAAGCTTAAGGCCATGGTTTCAACACCAGTCATTGGTCTCAATGAGGCCGTTCTGTAGGATGTCTGCATTACTTGGGGAGTTAATAATGGCTCCCAGCTTGCAGTCATCTGTGAACTTGGTCAGCCAGAATACCTTTGTGTTGGCCTGGACTTCTGAGAAGTAGATGCCGAACAGGAGAGGACCCAGGGCCAAAACCTGTGGGACTCCACTTGTGACTGGTCGGCAGTCTGACTTGGAGTCTACTACTTTCACACCATGTGTTCTATCTGTGAACCAATTTGCAACCCACCTAGTGATATAGGGAATGATGCCTAATTTGGTGAGTTTATCAATAATTCCTGAGTGAGGAAAAGTATCAAAGGCCTTGGCCAGATCAAGGTAGGCTATATGCACTGCTTTACCTTCATCCACAGCCCTGGTGATTGACTCAAAGAGGTCAACCAGGTTGAGCAGGCATGATCTCTCTTTCACAAAGCCAAATTGCATGGGGCCTAGAGTTTGGAGATTTCCTATATCTTTGTTAATCAGACCCATGATGATATGCTCCATAGCTTTACATATCAGACTCATCAGGCTAATGGGGCGATAATTCCCAGGGCCTGTAGTTGCTCCCCCTTTATGGAGAGGGATGAATGTAGCATTGCACCATTCGGTAGGGACAAAGCCTGAGGTGAGGTTGTGACTGAACAGGGCGCACAGATTTGGTGCCAGTTCGCTTTGTAGTTCATGTAGAACACAGCCAGGGATATTATCGGGTCCCATGGAAGCTGTATTCTTGATCTTGGACAATGTATCTTTAACCTGTTCTGCAGTAATGCTGGGTGCCTAGCATTCTTCCAATATTGTGATTAGTCCCTTTAGGGGGGGAGAGAGGGGTAAAGTTGGCACTGAATCTGTCGGCCATATGTTGGCAATATCTGTTGACTCACTATAGGAGGTACCCTTGTGCAGTAACTTAGAGAAAATCTGGGTATTGCCACGGAGGTTCTTAATATAACTATAGAAGGCTTTGTGATTGTTTTTAGTGTCTGCCACATTTCTGCCTTCATAGCTGACTTTAGAGGATTTGATGAGGGATCTTAACTTTTTTTTGTTGCGGCTACTAAGGGAGTTTTTCCAGTCTTGGAACTTCACCTTTTTCTGCAAAAGTTTCTTATTTCTGTTGTAGCATTTATCAATGGCAGGGGGAACACCAGATTGGCTTCCTTTTTTTGGAGGAGAGCATCTTGGTTATTTTGGGTATGGCTAGTTCCATGCATTTATGTACATGTTTGTACAGTGCATTGGTATATGATTCGGCAGTCATGCAGGTATTTTCCATTGGCATGGGTGCCGTGAAGTTAGCCACCCCTGTTTTTAGGAGCCTAAATTCAGCTTTGGAGAAGTTTTTCAAGGTGGTTACCTTTGCGGGGGGGGGGGGGTGAGATGTGGATTTCCATGGTGATTAGTTTATGGTCAGATCCAGGAAGGGACTGACTACTGGTGTAGAGCAATGGTCGCCCATGTTAGTAATAACCAGGTCAAGGATGTTGCTTCCTCTAGTGGGGGTCAAAATGAGCTGGTCCAGGGCATTAGAACTGATGAATTCCAGGAAGTATTGGGCCAGTGTATTGGTGCTTGAGTAGTTCTCCCAGTTGATGGAGGGGTAGTTGAAGTCTCCTAGTATGACAGTGTTGGGTTGGACCTTGATAGATTCCAGAGTGCTAAGGAACATGAAGTGAAAGTCTAGAGACATGGTTGGTGACCTATAGCAGGCTATGACCTGGATCACCATCTTACCCAATGTTAGCTGTACCTGAAGTATCTGAGATGCATTATGCTGGGCTACTAGTGTTGAGGTGTATATATCCTTTATGAATATGGAGACACCACTGCTTTTGGAGCTACAGTCCATGTTTCAGGGCTGAAAGGTGTGGAATGAGTTATAGCCTGGTAGCACAGGGGTGCTTTTTGCTGCTTTAAACCAGGTCTCCGTTACAGCACAAATGTCGATGCTCTCCATTTTGAGGAGTGCTTTGAGTGAGTGCATTTTGAGATTTAGACTTCTACTGTTGAGCAGCGTGATCCTCAGATTCAACTTATTTATAGCTGTTCTGGTGGTAATTTGGTCTTTGGAACACCGCCTTAAAAAGCACTATAGGGGTGGCAAGAGCCTTAGCCAGTACCCAGAAACCCAGGGGTGACAGATGCAGGCCATCTCTGACAAAGTATCGAGGTCTGTCCATCATATTGTCCCAAGCAGACAGATGCTGGATCCCGTTAGAATGACACCAGAAACTTAGGCAATTGTTGAAGTCAATAATTTTTGTTTGCACTGGGGTATTATTCTGGGTGACGGTAGAATACTGCTCAGGGCTAGGGTCACACCTGCCTGATACACATAATCCGAGAGCTCCACCATTTCTCTTTACATGAATTCCAGGGAGGTGTATCTCAGGTCATTCACACCCACATGGAGAATAACAGAGTCATAATTGTACTTGTTGTGGAGTGACTTGAGTGCATGTGTTATGTGTCAGATTCTGGCACCTGATAGACAGCTGACTGTTACCTTCTCCTTATTCAGCCTAGTGAGTGGGAGATCCATGTGCCTCACTATTGAGTCACCTATGATTAGTGTATTGGGCAAGGTGTTTAGCCTTAGGAGCTTAGGTTGAGGGGCACACTGTGGAGGGGAGCTATGTATCCTGTGGTTTGTGCTGTGTTGTGGTGGTCAAGTGCATTTCTGTCTTCGAGGTCTCTGCTGTTTGGGTAAATTTCTAGTGAGAGCTTCCATGAAGGTGGGTGTGTGGTTTGTGTTTTTATGTGAGAGATGCGATGGTGGGTGTTCTGGAGGGCTATGTGTTCCATGTGGTGTGGTGCAAGTGTTGACCTTCTCCTCTTGACTAGCTAGTCCAGTCTTGGCTGGAGAGTGCGTAGCTTCCAGTTTTGTGATATAAGTGCACTTCTCACAAGTCTGAGTGTTGGGAGGTAAGAGGAGAGGGCTGTCTGTGTACATGAGGCAGTTGCTACACTGCCTCAAAATGTCCAAGTGCACCAGATTAATAGGAGAACGCAGAGGGAACTGCCCTTTAATCATGCCAGGAGGGGTGGTCATAACTACTAATTAATGGCACTATTTCCATGAAGAACAACTAGTGCTGATAGCACTTAGGTGTGTTACAATAAATGCTACAAAAACCTGTTGAAGTGCAATGAGATTAAGCTATCTGAAGTGCAAGAGAGAAAGAACTAGCAAGATTCAAGGGAAAAACTGAAGAGCAGACTTTCTGGCACCAGTAATAGTTTACCTCAGCTCGGCGCTGCTAGGCAGAGCTTAAACAAGCGTAAACCCATGCAAACCTGGGCTTTTAAACCAGAAAGTTGAAAGGGATGGAAAAACTGCCCAAACGGCCAATAAACTACAATTTCTGGGCCAGAAACCACTCCTCTTGTGGTAGATAGGCTACCTAGTGCTTACCACTCCCACTGATAAGCTAGAAGGCTTCGCTCCAACACAGAAAGGCTTGGAGGGCTCAGAAGCTTACAAACAGTCCTGGATACAGCAAATCTGCATCTGGACTAGACTAGTAACAGGAAAGGTGTGAAACAAGTGCAAACGCAAGCTTTTGAGTGACTTGAAAGATTCTGACCCCTGACAGGCAGCTAACTGTAACCAGCTCCTTCCCCAGCCTGTTGAGGGGAACACCTGTGCATCTCACAATGGAGTCACCTATGACCCGTACATTAGGTTTTGTGGTGTTACACCTTATGGGCTTATTTGCTGAGATACTGGTGGGCGTGTTATTATGTGTTGCGGTTGTTTTTTGCTTTGTTATGTGTGTAAGTGGTTTCTGTTTGGGATTCTTCTGATTTTTTGGTAAGTTAACTTGTGAGTACCTCTGCATATGTGGGTTTATATGTCGTGCCCTTACTTAGTGTGGGAAGTGTGTGTGGGCTGACAACCTGTTTGCCATTCAATTTGCCCTTTCATGAGAGTCTTGCCTCCAGTTTCATAGTATAACTACATCTCTCTCATAAAGTATTTGTCGCTTTCAAGAGTAAGTGGTTGTCAGTAATACATAAGACAATTGCTACATTGTCTGAGGATGCCCATGTCTATCAAACTGGCCAGAGAGATGATGGGAAGCTGACTGTCCATGACAGCAGGCTCTTACTGTATGTTTTATTAGGGAAAGGAATGGGTACATTTGACAGCACTGTGATAGTAATGCTGAGACTACAAGAAAGACCTATACCTTGTGTAAGCTAAGGTCGATCAATAAGGCAGTGCTGCTCAGTGCACGACTGTATTGCTCCTAGAGCAGCAGAAAAGCTTGAAAGTGTTTCACTGACAGCTGTTTAGGGAAAAACTGAGCTTCTATGCTTTTGCTTCTATACAGGGCTATACTAACCCCAGCTGTGCAAATAGCATAGCAGCACTGCGAAATGTGAGACTCAAATTCGAGGAAAGAGAGACAAGTTTTAAGCTAACTGCCAATCATGAAAGCACACAGTAAGCCTAATGCCAGCAATCCCCAACACAGAAAGGTGAGATCAGCACACTTCTGCCACAAGGGTGCAGAAAAACACCTTCTTAATGGAACTAGTATATTCTTCACACTTTACTAACCTGTCTCCTTATTTACTCCTTCCTCTGCTTTTTTCTGGCATGACCCATATACTTTATTTTATTTTATGTTATTTTATTTATTAACCTATATCTACCTTTATTAACATATATCTACTTTCTTCACCACTGCGTTCTACTCTCACTTCTCTCCTAAAAGCCTTTATAGTGGTTTCCGATGTTTCATTTTTATAACACAAACATTATTTTCTGTATTACCCTTCTTATGTATGATTCTGTGATCTTTCTTTGTTTTCTAGTCTGATCCCTAAGCAATGTAATTACTTATTAATCATCTGTTTTCATAGTTCTTCAAACTATATTTTAGGAATTCTTACATTTTAATGTATATACATGTCTATTAATTGTATATTGTAATTGTATATTAACTGTAATTAATTCATATTCAGTTGTGTTATTGGAGCTTTTCTTCCCAGGCCACCACTGAAAAATGGGTTCCTTACCCAACTGGACTTTCCTGGTCACCAAATATCAATAAATAAATAAATAACAAATAGCTGGTTTGGAGCCCAAGTGTAACAAAACCACACAACAACCTACAACAGCCCTACAACTAACAGATGCAATGTAATACAGTACAATTAACTATATAAAGTAGCAGCAGACAGTACATTTTGTTTATAACTGCTAAAGTAAAACTAATAAAGTACAGTCACAGTATATAAGAGAAGTACAAAAAAAAGCCCTTTTATGTGCTTCCCAGCTCAGATAGATCAGGTAAACACCTACTCCCACTATATGAATAATCCCAGTCCTCCTAATGGAAAAGCTCAGTAAAGGAGTGTCCAGAGTGAAATGCTACCACAAACAAACTTAAATATATGGATACAGTAGTGTCCTTTAAACATTTTATAAAAGTATGATTATTCAATAAAAGTACTTCGCTTTGTATAAATAAGCCAAGAGTCACTCAGTTGTATAGAATTTATAAAGGCACTATATTATGTCTTGTAGAAAATGCATAGTAAAAAAAATTGCTAGGTAGTTTACTATGGGGAAAGTACAGCACATTTTGGATGGAAATAGGAAAGAAAAATGAAAGAGTTATGAAGAAAACTTAGAAATCAAGTTATATGTGAACAAAATAATGGAATGTAAATTAGATATAATTAGACACTTCCTGTAATTATAATTAGAGTAAAAAACAGAAAAAAAAGTGTAGAAAAAGGTATCTGATGATATAAAAAGACAAGTAAAGAAAGACAAAAGAGATTTAAGGAGATATAAGAAATTAATTATTTTGTATGGATATTAATATTAAAAAAGCTTGTTGGGGTGGCATAGCTGGCTTGTTAAGTTGGATGCATAATCGGTAGGCTCTGGACAACCCTGGGGAATTTGTTCTCTTTTTTTTATTTTTAGTTTACGACTCCTGGAGTGAACTCGAATCGTTAAGGTTTCAATGGTCTCACTTGAAACAATGGAGGATTTGTTACAGCATTTTAAAAATGTTTTGTCTGAAGATTGATTTGTTTAGATGTTTGAGTGGCTTTCTCTCATAGGAATGGATTGGGAGGCTGACAGAATGGATGTGCTCAAGGGAGAAGTTAAAGGGCTGCAACAAAAAGTTCGGGAATTATCTGCAAACACATGCTGTGACCAACTTTTAGCTGTGAAGTTTTAGATGGGTCAACAAGCTGGATGACTTAGAGAACAGATTACAAAGGGTGAATCTACGAGTGGCAGGAGAGTCTGGCAATGTTGCTGAGCAGGACTTGCATTTGTTATTTGAATACATGCTAAACAAAGTAGGTCTTGTGCCCCATATGTAAGTAAATACTTGGAGAGAACATATAGAGTGGGTAATAAATGCAAAAGTGGAACTCAAACACCATGTTTTAATAACAGTTAACTCTGCCTTTTTAAATTTCTCCAAGTCTTTTGGGTTTCTAATACCATAACGGGAATGGACCCCATTCCTAAGTCAAAGTATGATTAAAGTTCATGAAATTAGTATTGTTTCACTCTTTGACGTTAGCCAAAAGTGCTCTTCGGAGCACCCTCAATGTGCCCAGTAATGACTCCTTCTACAGTTTGTATGGTGTTACATGAATTGGAAACATATCTAAATACGATGGTAAATTCTTTTTTATAAGATCAGTTGCTCCTACTACTACTGGAAGTGTCTGGGTGTCTTTCTTCCACACTGCTCTTGTTTCTGCCTGCAGATCCAGGTATTTTATGACTTTGTGTCTATCTGTACGCAAGACACTGTAGTCACTAGGTGTGGTGATTTCAATGATCAATGCTACTTTTGTCTTCTTTTCTTGGACCACTATATCCAGTTTTCTAGCATCTATCTTTTGAACTGTTGGTATTGGGTGATCCCATGTTCTATGATTCTTTGTGGCTCATGTTTCCAGTGTTTTTCAGCCACTTCAATACCATAATATTTGCACAATCTCCAGTGTAACAGTCTCACCACATTATTATGCCTTTCAGTATACAGTCCCTCTGCCATAAGTGCGTTACAACCAGCAACAAAGTGTGTGACTGTTTCCAATTCAGTTTCACAAAAAAACTACATATATCTGTTTCTCCCACATGTTCATTGGGCTTTGTAAACTAGCGTGTATGTAGCCCACTATCTTGGGGTGCCAATATTAACCTTTCATTTTTTTATGTGAATTCACTTCTCCTTAACCATTCCTGTGTTCATTCTTGATCAACATGAGGCTCTTCCAGAAGTTTTCTATACTTGCAACTATATTTATGTTTTTTCCACATTTCTTGCCTTTTCATCTGGTCCTTCACCTTATATTCTTTCTTTTGTTTTTTAGCACATTCAGTTGCTGCCTGTTTTTTATCTACTTCTGGTATAATTTCTATTCTTGCTTGACGTCGATACGCTTCTGCTAAATTAAGCAGAGATGTCATCTTAGATTTATTCTCCTCATGTTTCAAAACTTTCACTATGTTTGGATCCTGTGAGGTCAGCAGATATGTACGGAGTCCCATGATTGTAGATCTATACATGTAATCACTTTCAAGGTGGCCCATCCCTCCTTCAGAGCGGGGAATATATAATCTTGGTATACACTGATTTTTATAAATCATTTGGTAAACATGAAGCATCCTTCTTGTTTTAATATCCAATCTATCAAACACTTTTTGAGGCCAGTCATTCACTCCAAAACTATAAGTTATGACAGGAAGAGCAAATTTATTTATGGCTTGGATCTTGCTCCTAGATGTCAATACTGTTTTCAGGATTAATTTAAGTCTTCTAAAGTGCTCCTTACTGAGCTTCATTCACATTTGTTCATGTTTTATTGCCAATCCTTCATCAATTCCCAAGTATTTATACACTCCCTCTTGTTCAAGTTCTTTTATATAACATTCTTGTTCCAAACTTATGTTTTCCTGGTGCTGCAGTTTTCCTTTTTTAAATGTTGCTTTTGCACATTTATCAAGACCAAATGACATTCCAATATCATCTGAAAAAGTTTTGACAACTTGCAGCTGTGTTTTCAGTTCCTCATCTGATGAGCTATACAGTTTTAAATCATCGACAAAGAGAAGATGAGAAGTCATTAGACTTTGTTGTTTTCTAGAAGCCAAATTGTAGCCATGGCCTAAGCTGTTAAATAAACAGCTTAATGGATTAATGGCAAGGCAGAATAGCAACAGTGACAGAGAGTCACCCTGGAATATCCACCTTTAAATTTTTATCCCTGGGATAATAATCTGTCCTTTATCATGGCTTAATTGCAAAGTGGTCTGCCACTGTTTCATGGTTACTGTAATGTAGTCAATCAGTATAGGGTGTATCTTGTACATTTTTAAGCCCTCTTTTATCCATGAATGTGGAATACTATCAAATGCTTTTTTGTAGTCAATCCATGCCATAGTTAGATTCTTCCCCTTCTTACAGTTTTCCTCTATAACTTTGTTTAACAACAAATGATCCTTTGTTCCATATGACTTTCTTTTATTGTCATTTTGTTCTACTGCCATTATTGAGTTTTATTCTAAATTACTATAAACTCTGTTGGCGTCAATTCCCGTGTATAGTTTGTACACCGTTGGAAGACAAGTTATTGGTCTATAATTTTTAGGATAGCTTGCAGGTTCACTCTTAAGTAACAGCATTGTTTTTCCTGTTGTTAACCAATGCGGTGTGTGTTCGGGGTGTGCAAATAAATAGTTCTTACTCATGGCTAAGTCCTCGTGCAAAGAAGTTAATACTTTAAGCCAAAAGTTAGGTACTGCATCTGGGCCTGGGGTTTTCCAGTTAGAGGCTTTTCTCAACTTTGTTTCAATCTCTCTGGTTGTTATTTCATCCCATTTCATATCCTGTACCTTTAAACTTCTTTCTTTTACTTCTTCTATCCATTTAGCATCTTTGTTAGGTTCTACAGGATCTTCACAGATACTTCTCCAAAATGTATCTACTTCCTCTTTTTTTGGCGGTCTATCTATTCCTTTTACCTTATTTCCCAGTTCTCTATAAAACTTTTTTGGGTCATCAATAATTTGTTTATTTTGTGTTTTTCCCTTGTATTTATCTTTGTATCTTCTAAGTCTTTCTGCCTGTTTTGTAATTTTTAATTTATCTCCAATAGTGCACAATAGATCCTGGTCTGTTCTAATACTACACATTGCTTTTATCACATCTGTCTTTCTTAATATTTTCATTGATCTGTTCCCTCTTCTATAATCTTCTAACAATGATACTTCTTGTCTTAGTTGCTTTATACTTTTCTCTATTCGATATTTCCATGATGGTATTCGCTGTTGCCCCCTCTTTTCCCTCAATGCCCTATGTTCCTGTGATAGAACTTTATCAGTTATTAATTTAGCAGCACAGTAATATATTCTGTTTACTTCTGTTATATCGCATGGATCTCTATGGACAGTCGTAATTACTGTTTCCATTTGTTTTATCAAGCTTCTGACTTTTGGGGTTTTATTAACCTTCTGCAGTCTACTTCTCTCATTGATCTTGATATATCTATCTTTGTCTATTAAGTCAAGCAACTCTTCTCTTAACTCCTTTTCTTCCACACTGAGGGTACATTCCTTGTTTTCCATTTCCTGCGGACATTCTATATGAAAGTTCTATAGCATCTTCCTGTGGCACATTCTCTTCAATTTCATCCTGTGTCTTCTGTTGTTCTGTCATATGGGAACTCACTGGCCTATCACTCCTCAACATTGACTGCATCAGAGTTTCCACAGTTTCCTGTTCCTTTCCTTGCTGTCTAGCTTCAAATTAATGTTTATACTGGTTTCCTGTGGAAGGCTCCAAAATATCTTGATATGGCACCTGACCAATTGCTTCCTGTTCCACTGATTTTCCCTTAATTTGGATATCCATTGCTCTGTTGTGGTGTTTTCTGTACTCTATTTACTACACTGAATCCTTCTCTTTGCAGCTGTTCCATAACCTCAGATTCTATTTCTTTGACTTCTCCATTATACTAATTTCTTTTTCTACTTTTCCTCTTAGTCTTCTTGTTTTTTGTATTGTAAAGTTTTCCATATCTGGATTCCTTTCCCTATATTTTTCTTTAAATATCTTTGGTGCTGCTCTTCTTGTATTAGTTTTGCTTTCTCCTTTGCATAAATATTACACCATATTAAATCTCTTTTCCTTTCCCATGTACATATTTCTTCTTCACATGTCTCCTGATCTTCTTGCTTTTCCTTATTCTGGGGACTCACTCCATCATGCTGTAATGTAGTCTGTGTTAGACCTTCTACATTAAATCCTTCACTTTGGAGGCACTCCATAACTTCAACTTCTATTTCTTTAACATCTGCTTTACTAATCATCTTTTCTGCATTATGTGTTTGTGCTCTTAATCTTTTTATTGTGAAATTTTCCATATCAGGATGCCTTTGCCTGTATTTCTCTTTGAATATCTTTGAAACTGCATTCTCTATATTAGTTAACTTGGCTTTCTTCTTTGCATAAATATTGCACCATATCAAATCTCTCTTTCTTTCCCATGTCCATATTTCTTTTTTTATATTTTTCAAATATCTCTAGGTTTTGTTGTCTATATTTTTTCACTTCCTCAGATGCTTCTTTTTCCAAACAGATCAAAATTTCTTGATCTATATACTGTTTTTCAAAAATCTGTTGTATTAATGAAAGTAAATTTTTATTTGACGCTTCTGACAGTTTTGCCTGCAGAAGTATTTTTCTTTCCTCTAATTTCTCTCTTAATCATTTTGTATATCTTGTGTCTTTAATTCTGGGCTTTTTGCATAATAGTAACAGTACACAATTGTGCATGATTGGCTGATAAGCCACAGCAGAAAGCATATGGGAGCACAGTGGATACTGTTTTTATGGCTGATTACTCACAAGTTGTATGAGGTACATTTGGCCATAACATCAATGAAAAAAGAATTGATGGAACAGGAATTTTTTGCTTTGTTGAGTACGTAACAGTGCTTTGAGTTTTCCCTGTAACATATGTTGTTTAGGCGGCCTTGTATCCTTTTAGTAAGTCATCTTGGCAGGTGTTCCAGCTGTTGTATGTGCTTGAAAGATACATACCAAGGGGAGCATTATATTCAATGACTAGATTAATGAGGCTGAGTAAAAAGGGTCAATGACATTCCTAATTATAGACACAATACTGTATAATATAGAAGGACTTTCTTACAACAATGGACACATGCTGGTCAAAAGTCAGGTCCCTGTCTACACAGTACCCAAATCCCAAACAACTGGGTCATCTCTCAGGGGCATATTGTTAATGTGGTAGTTCCCTAGGATAGATGACTTCCAAAGGATACAATAATGCATTTTTGCCATTAAGTTTCAATCCATGATAACTGTATCTGTTATATATTTGGCATAACCATCCTGCATGATGGCAAAGTCATTTGAGGATTCACTGACTGCTCCTAGCTTGCAGCCATCTGCAGACTTACTCAGCCAAAACCCTTTGATGTTTGTTTTTGCATCAGAAAAGTAGATGACAAACATGAGATGTTCCAGCACAGAACCATGGGGGACTCCACTGGTGACTAGATTCTTTGTGGAGGTAACTTCCCTTATTTTGATTTTCTGTATCCTATATATGAGCCCTTGGCAATCCAGTAAGTGACATAGAAGGTTATTCACGGTTTATTCAGCTTCTCTACTTACTATGGCTAATTGGGGAATTGTATCAAAAGATTTGGCCAGGTATATACCATTTGGCCTTCATCCATTGCTTTGGTGACCTTTTCAAAAAAAATCCATCATGGTAAGAAGCATGACCTGCTCTGATGGTTCCAGTGTTTGGATGTTCCCTGTGTCCTGACTGATTACCTCCATGATAAATCTTTCCATGGCTTTGCATATTAGGCTGGTCTTCCTTATGGTCTGTAATTGTCAGGGTCTATGGAAGGTCCACCCTTATGCAGATGAATGACTATAGAAGTTCCCCATTCACTTACTACAAAATCTGTATGGAGGCTGAAATTCAACAGGGTTATCAGGGGTGTGACTAAATCATGCTTCATATTATTTAAGATTTATCCAGGGATATTGCCAGAACCCAATGATACAGTATCTTAACTTTTCATAGCACTTTTAGGACTATGTCTTGTGTGATAGTTGGAGGCAAGCCAGTTACAGGTATATCATCAGGTATATGTTTTTCCTTTGGCAGCTGTGACACCGCTTAGATCGTCATCGGAACCCTTGCCTCAGGTCGACGCTAATCAGATTCATGCTCTAGATCCTGTGGATTTTCCAGTTTTAACCAACAACCCTTTACCAATGCCACCACAGAAAACGAGGAAGAAGAGCCGGAGAGAGAGACAGCCACAATGATTGACACAGAGACGTCCTTTCACCAGCAGTCAGAATGGCATAAACAATTAAATCTGGTACTTAATTTATCCTCTTATGAGTTAAATGAGCATGAATTATTTGTTTTATCCAAGGGCCTAACATTTATACCTTCAGGGAATGTTGATATTTCAAAGACATTGTTAGAACTGAAATGCTTCATTAGAAGGTTAAACTTAAAAATATTTTTTCATGATGACAGCTTTGCTTATGCTGCAGAAGAACTTAAATGAAAAAGTACATTTATACCTTATAGTAATACTATTTTACAGGTTTTTGAAAAAGCAGTTGAGAGGGATGTATATAATATGTATAGTCAATCACATTTTAAGACATTTTGTAATCTAACTGAGCAAGAATTTGAGGCTTTGAAATCTTTGACTGAAAACAAAAGTATTGTTATAAAAAAATGCTGATAAAGGAGGGAGAGTGGTCGTAATGAGTGCAGATAGTTACTTCAATAAGATGATTTTGTTGACGTAAGGTTCAGAATATGAATTAATTAGTAGGAAT